>NC_066362.1:99922628-99932628 GCF_013377495.2 Cygnus atratus | reverse complement strand
ACATTATCATCGTCGTCTTCGTCGTCGTCCTTCTCCTCGTTGTCCTTTTCCTCGGTCGTCATTCTCGTCGTCCACCGCCTCCTCCTCCTCCGCCGCCTCAGCTGCCACCGCCTCCTCCTCCACCGCCTCCTCCAACTCCTCCACCGCCGCCTCCTCCTCCTCCTCCACAGCTTCCTCCACCGCCGCCTCCTCGTCCTCCTCCACCGCCTCCTCCTCCACCAACACCGCCTCCACGTCCTCCTCCACCACGTCCTCCTCCACCACGTCCTCCTCCACCACGTCCTCCTCCACCACGTCCTCCTCCACCACGTCCTCCTCCACCACGTCGTTGAAGGATGATTTTAAAGGTCTCTTCCAACAATAAGGATTCTATGAATCCTCCTCATAGAATCATAGAATATCCTCAGTTGGAAGGGATCCATTAGGATCATCCAGTCCAAATCCTGACACCACAGGTCTACCCAAAATTCCTCCTCAACCTCCTCCACCTCGACCACCACTGCCGCCAGGTCCTCCTCATCCACCGCCTCCTCCTCCTCTTCCTCCTCCTCCTCTTCCTCCTCCACCACCTCCTCCTCTTCCTCCTCCACCTCCTCCTCCTCTTCCTCCTCCACCGCCACCACGGCCGCTACCTCCTCCTCCTCCACCACCTTGTAGAAGGATGACCTTTTCCCCATCCTACTCCTCCTTCTTGTTGTCTTTGTCGTCATTATCATCGTCGTCTTCATCGTCGTCCTTCTCCTCGGTCGTCATTCTCGTCATCCACCGCCTCCTCCTCCACAGCTGCCTCCTCCTCCTCCTCCACCGCCGCCTCCTCCTCCACCGCCTCCTCCTGCTCCTCCACCGCCGCCTCCTCCTCCTCCACAGCCACAGCCGCTACCTCCTCCTCCGCCACCACCTCGTAGAAGGATGATCGTAAAGGTCTCTTCCAACAATAAGGATTCTATGAATCCTCCTCATAGAATCATAGAATATTCCCAGTTGGAAGGGATCCATTAGGATCATCCAGTCCAAATCCTGATACCACAGCTCTACCCAAAATTCCTCCTCCACGTCCTCCACCACCGCCTCCTCCTCCTCCTCCTCCACCAACACCGCCGCCACCGCCTCCTCCTCCACCACCGCCTCCCCCGCCACCGCCTCCCCCGCCACCACAACCACAGCTGCCGCTGCGTCCTCCTCCTTCTCCTGCTCCACGAACATTTCCCCGTCCTACTCCTCCTTCTTGTTGTCTTTGTCATCATTATCATTGTCGTCTTCGTCGTCGTCCTTCTCTTCGTTGTCCTTTTCCTCGGACGTCATTCTCATCGTCCACCGCCTCCTCCTCCTCTGCCTCCTCCTCCACCACGGCCTCCTCCTCCTCACACCGCCTCCTCCTCCTCCTCCACCGCCGCCTCCTGCTCCTCCACCGCCGCCTCCTGCTCCTCCACCGCCGCCTCCTGCTCCTCCACCGCCGCCTCCGCCACCGCCTCCTCCGCCACCGCCTCCTCCGCCACCGCCTCCTCCGCCACCACAACCACCGCTGCCGTCGCCTCCTCCTCCTTCTCCTGCTCCACGACCTTTTCCCCGTCCTCCTCCTCCTTCTTGTTGTCTTTGTCGTCATTATCATCATTGCCTTCGTCGTCGTCCTTCTCCTCGCTGTCCTTTTTCTCGGTCGTCATTCGCCTCGTCGTCCACCGCCTCCTCCTCCTCCTCCGCCTCAACCGCCACCACCTCGTCTGCTACTGCTTCCTCTACCGCCGCCGCCTCCTCCTAGGAAATAAGAAGATATTTCTTATCAGAAAGGGTCAGGGACTGGATGATATTGAAGGTCTCTTCCAGCCTTTATGTTGCTATGATTCTATGATTCCTTTATCTCCCCCTTTTCTTCCTCCACCTCCTCCTCCCCCTGATCCTCTACCACCTGACCCTACACCACCTGCTCTTCCCCCACGTGCTCCTCCACCACCACCACCGCCGCCTCCACCTCCTCCTTCTCCTGCTCCACGACCTTTTCCCCGTGCTCCTCCTCCTTCTTGTTGTCTTTGTCATCATTATCATTGTCGTCTTCATCGTCGTCCTTCTCCTCGGTCGTCATTCTCGTCGTCCACCGCCTCCTCCTCCTCTGCCGCCGCCTCCTCCGCCGCCGCCTCCTCCGCCGCCGCCTCCTCCGCCGCCGCCTCCTCCGCCTCCTTCACCGCCGCCTCTTCCTCCTCCACCGCCGCCTCCTCCTCCTCCTGCACCACCGCCTCCTCCTCCTCCTGCACCACCGCCTCCTCCTCCTCCTGCATCGCCGCCTCCTCCTCCTCCTGCATCGCCGCCTCCAGCGTCGCCTCCTCCTCCTCCTTCTCCTGCTCCACGAACTTTTCCCCGTCCTAATCCTCCTTCTTGTTGTCTTTGTCGTCATTATCATCGTCGTCTTCATCGTCGTCCTTCTCCTCTGTCGTAATTCTGGTCGTCCACCGCCTCCTCCTCCTCCGCCGCCTCAACCGACGCCACCTCCTCCTCCTCCACCGCCGCCGCCTCCTCCGCCGCCGCCTCCTCCACCGCCTCCTCCTCCACCGCCTCCTCCTCCACCGCCTCCTCCTCCACCGCCGCCGCGGCCTCCTCCACCGCCGCCACCACCGCCTCCTCCTCCACCGCCGCCTCCTCCGCCACTGCCTCCTCCGCTGCCGCGTCCTCCGCCGCCGCCTCCTGCTCCACGACCTTTTCCCCGTCCTCCTCCTACGTCTTGTTGTCTTTGTCGTCATTATCATCGTCGTCTTCGTTGTTGTCCTTCTCGTTGTCCTTTTCCTCAGTTGTCATTCTCGTCGTCCACCGCCTCCTCCTCCACCGCCACCTCCTCCTCCTCCTCCGCCGCCGCCTCCTCCAGCACCGCCTCCTCCGCGACCACCTCCTCCTCCTCCTCCTCCTGCTCCACGACCTTTTCCTCGTCCTCCTCCTCCTTCTTGTTCACTTTGTCGTCATTATCATCGTCGCCTTCGTCGTCGTCCTTCTCCTCGGTCGTCATTCTTGTCGTCCACCGCCTCCTCCTCCTGCGCCTCCTCCTCCTGCGCCGCCTCCTCCTGCGCCGCCTCCTCCAGCGCCGCCTCCTCCTCCTGCTCCACGACCTTTTCCCCGTCCTCCTCCTCCTTCTTGTTGTCTTTGTCGTCATTATCATCATTGCCTTCGTCGTCGTCCTTCTCCTCGCTGTCCTTTTTCTCGGTCGTCATTCGCCTCGTCGTCCACCGCCTCCTCCTCCTCCTCCGCCTCAACCGCCACCACCTCGTCCGCTACTGCTTCCTCTACCGCCGCCGCCTCCTCCTAGGAAATAAGAAGATATTTCTTATCAGAAAGGGTCAGGGACTGGATGATATTGAAGGTCTCTTCCAGCCTTTATGTTGCTATGATTCTATGATTCCTTTATCTCCCCCTTTTCTTCCTCCACCTCCTCCTCCCCCTGATCCTCTACCACCTGACCCTACACCACCTGCTCTTCCCCCACGTGCTCCTCCACCGCCACCACTGCCGCCTCCTCCACTACCACCCCTACCGCTGCTGACTCCTCCTCCACCACCACCACCGCCGCCTCCACCTCCTCCTTCTCCTGCTCCACGACCTTTTCCCCGTCCTCCTCCTCCTTCTTGTTGTCTTTGTCATCATTATCATTGTCGTCTTCATCGTCATCCTTCTCCTCGGTCGTCATTCTCCTCCTCCTCCGCCTCCTCCTCCTCCGCCGCCTCCTCCTCCGCCGCCGCCTCCTCCGCCGCCGCCTCCTCCGCCGCCGCCTCCTCCGCCGCCGCCTCCTCCGCCGCCGCCGCCTCCTCCTCCTCCTGCACCGCCGCCTCCAGCGTCGCCTCCTCCTCCTCCTTCTCCTGCTCCACGAACTTTTCCCCGTCCTAATCCTCCTTCTTGTTGTCTTTGTCGTCATTATCATCGTCGTCTTCATCGTCGTCCTTCTCCTCTGTCGTAATTCTCATCGTCCACCGCCTCCTCCTCCTCCGCCGCCTCAACCGACGCCACCTCCTCCTCCTCCACTGCCGCCGCCTCCTCCGCCGCCTCCTCCTCCACCGCCGCCTCCTCCTCCACCGCCGCCTCCTCCTCCACCGCCGCCGCCGCCACCGCCTCCTCCTCCACCGCCGCCTCCTCCGCCACTTCCTCCTCCGCTGCCGCGTCCTCCGCCGCCGCCTCCTGCTCCACGACTTTTTCCCCGTCCTCCTCCTACTTCTTGTTGTCTTTGTCGTCATTATCATCGTCGTCTTCGTTGTTGTCCTTCTCGTTGTCCTTTTCCTCAGTTATCATTCTCGTCGTCCACCGCCTCCTCCTCCACCGCCACCTCCTCCTCCTCCTCCGCCGCCGCCTCCTCCAGCACCGCCTCCTCCGCCACCACCTCCTCCTCCTCCTCCTCCTGCTCCACGACCTTTTCCCCGTCTTCCTCCTCCTTCTTGTTCACTTTGTCGTCATTATCATCGTCGCCTTCATCGTCGTCCTTCTCCTCGGTCGTCATTCTCGTCGTCCACCGCCTCCTCATCCTCCGCCTCCTCCTCCTGCGCCTCCTCCTCCTGCGCCTCCTCCTCCGCCGCCGCCTCCTCCGCCGCCGCCTCCTCCGCCGCCGCCGCCTCCGCCGCCGCCGCCGCCTCCTCCGCCGCCGCCTCCTCCAGCACCGACTCCTCCTCCTCCTTCTCCTGCTCCACGACCTTTTCCCCGTTCTCCTCCTCCTTCTTGTTGTCTTTGTCGTCATTATCATCGTCGTCTTCATCGTCGTCCTTCTCCTTGGTCGTCATTCTTGTCATCCACCGCCTCCTTCTCCTCCGCCTCCTCCTCCTCCGCTGCCTCAACCGCCACCGCCTCCTCCTCCACCGACTCCTCCTCCACCAACTCCTCCTCCTCCTCCTCCAACGCCACCTCCTCTACCGCCGCCACCGCCTCCTCCTCCGCCGCCGCCTCCTCTGCCACCGCCTCCTCCTCCACCGCCGCCTCCTCCTCCTCCACCGCTGCCTCCTCCTCCACCGCTGCCTCCTCCTCCTCCTCCACCGCCACCACCGCCTCCTCCTCCGCCGTCGCCTCCTCCAGCACCGCCTCCTCCGCCACCACCTCCTCCTCCTCCTCCTCCTGCTCCACGACCTTTTCCCCGTCTTCCTCCTCCTTCTTGTTCACTTTGTCGTCATTATCATCGTCGCCTTCATCGTCGTCCTTCTCCTCGGTCGTCATTCTCGTCGTCCACCGCCTCCTCATCCTCCGCCTCCTCCTCCTGCGCCTCCTCCTCCTGCGCCTCCTCCTCCTGCGCCTCCTCCTCCGCCGCTGCCTCCTCCGCCGCCGCCTCCTCCGCCGCCGCCTCCTCCTCCTCCTTCTCCTGCTCCACGACCTTTTCCCCGTTCTCCTCCTCCTTCTTGTTGTCTTTGTCGTCATTATCATCGTCGTCTTCATCGTCGTCCTTCTCCTCTGTCGTAATTCTCGTCGTCCACCGCCTCCTCCTCTTCCGCCTCCTCCTCCTCCGCTGCCTCAACCGCCACCGCCTCCTCCTCCACCGACTCCTCCTCCACCAACTCCTCCTCCTCCTCCTCCAACGCCACCTCTTCTTCCTCCACCGCCGCCTCCTCCTCCTCTACCGCCGCCACCGCCTCCTCCTCCGCCGCCGCCTCCTCTGCCACCGCCTCCTCCTCCACCGCCGCCTCCTCCTCCTCCAACGCTGCCTCCTCCTCCTCCTCCACCGCCACCACCGCCTCCTCCTCCGCCGCCGCCTCCTCCAGCACCGACTCCTCCGCAACCACCTCCTCCTCCTCCTCCTGCTCCACGACCTTTTTCCTGTCCTCCTCCTCCTTCTTGTTGTCTTTGTCGTCATTATCATCGTCGTCTTCATCATCGTCCTTCTCCTCGGTCGTCATTCTTGTCATCCACCGCCTCCTCCTCCTCTGCCGCCGCCTCCTCCTCCGCCGCCTCCTCCTCCGCCGCCTCCTCCTCCGCCGCCTCCTGCTCCACGACCTTTTACCCGTTCTCCTCCTCCTTCTTGTTGTCTTTGTCGTCATTATCATCATCGTCTTCATCGTCGTCCTTCTCCTCGGTCGTCATTCTCGTCGTCCACCGCCTCCTCCTCCTCCGCTGCCTCAACCGACACCGCCTCCTCCTCCACCGCCTCCTCCTCCTCCACCACCGCCGCCTCCTCCTCCTCCTGCACTGCCGCCTCCTCTTCCTCCTCTACTGCCACCACCGCCTCCTCCTCCGCCGCCGCCGCCTCCTCCGCCACCGCCTCCTCCGCCTCCTGCTCCACGACCTTTTCCCCGTCCTAATCCTCCTTCTTGTTGTCTTTGTCGTCATTATCATCGTCGTCTTCGTTGTCGTCCTTCTCCTCGTTGTCCTTTTCCTCGGTTGTCATTCTCGTCGTCCACCGCCTCCTCCTCTACCGCCGCCTCCTCCTCCCCCTGCACCGCCGCCTCCTCCTCCTCCTCCACCACCACCACCGCCGCCTCCACCTCCTCCTTCTCCTGCTCCACGACCTTTTCCCCGTCCTCCTCCTCCTTCTTGTTGTCTTTGTCATCATTATCATGTTCGTCTTCATCGTCGTCCTTCTCCTCGGTCGTCATTCTCGTCGTCCACCGCCTCCTCCTCCTCCGCCGCCTCCTCCTCCGCCACCTCCTCCTCCGCCGCCGCCTCCTCCGCCGCCGCCTCCTCCGCCGCCGCCTCCTCCGCCGCCGCCTCTTCCTCCTCCGCCGCCTCCTCCTCCTCCGCCGCCTCCTCCTCCTCCGCCGCCGCCGCCTCCTCCTCCTGCACCGCCGCCGCCTCCTCCTCCTGCACCGCCACCTCCAGCGTCGCCTCCTCCTCCTCCTTCTCCTGCTCCACGAACTTTTCCCTGTCCTAATCCTCCTTCTTGTTGTCTTTGTCGTCATTATCATCGTCGTCTTCATCGTCGTCCTTCTCCTCTGTCGTAATTCTCATCGTCCACCGTCTCCTCCTCCTCCGCCGCCTCAACCGACGCCACCTCCTCCTCCTCCACCGCCGCCGCCTCCTCCGCCGCCTCCTCCTCCACCGCGGCCTCCTCCTCCACCGCCGCCGCCACTGCCTCCTCCTCCACCGCCGCCTCCTCCGCTGCCGCGTCCTCCGCCGCCGCCTCCTGCTCCACGACCTTTTCCCCGTCCTCCTCCTACTTCTTGTTGTCTTTGTCGTCATTATCATCGTCGTCTTCGTTGTCGTCCTTCTCGTTGTCCTTTTCCTCAGTTGTCATTCTCGTCGTCCACCGCCTCCTCCTCCACCGCCACCTCCTCCTCCTCCTCCGCCGCCGCCTCCTCCAGCACCGCCTCCTCCGCCACCACCTCCTCCTCCTCCTCCTCCTGCTCCACGACCTTTTCCCCGTCTTCCTCCTCCTTCTTGTTCACTTTGTCGTCATTATCATCGTCGCCTTCATCGTCGTCCTTCTCCTCGGTCGTCATTCTCGTCGTCCACCGCCTCCTCCTCTTCCGCCTCCTCCTCCTCCGCTGCCTCAACCGCCACCGCCTCCTCCTCCACCGACTCCTCCTCCACCAACTCCTCCTCCTCCTCCTCCAACGCCACCTCCTCTTCCTCCACCGCCGCCTCCTCCTCCTCTACCGCTGCCACTGCCTCCTCCTCCGCCGCCGCCTCCTCTGCCACCGCCTCCTCCTCCACCGCCGCCTCCTCCTCCTCCTCCACCGCTGCCTCCTCCTCCTCCTCCACCACCACCACCGCCTCCTCCTCCGCCGCCGCCTCCTCCAGCACCGACTCCTCCGCAACCACCTCCTCCTCCTCCTGCTCCACGACCTTTTCCCCGTCCTACTCCTCCTTCTTGTTGTCTTTGTCGTCATTATCATCGTCGTCTTCATCGTCGTCCTTCTCCTCGGTCGTCATTCTTGTCATCCACCGCCTCCTTCTCCTCCGCCGCCTCCTCCTCCGCCGCCTCCTCCGCCGCCGCCTCCTCCGCCGCCGCCTCCTGCTCCACGACCTTTTACCCGTTCTCCTCCTCCTTCTTGTTGTCTTTGTCGTCATTATCATCGTCGTCTTCATCGTCGTCCTTCTCCTCGGTCGTCATTCTCGTCGTCCACCGCCTCCTCCTCCTCCGCTGCCTCAACCGACACCGCCTCCTCCTCCACCGCCTCCTCCTCCTCCACCACCGCCGCCTCCTCCTCCTCCTGCACTGCCGCCTCCTCTTCCTCCTCTACTGCCACCACCGCCTCCTCCTCCGCCGCCGCCGCCGCCTCCTCCGCCACCGCCTCCTCCGCCTCCTGCTCCACGACCTTTTCCCCGTCCTAATCCTCCTTCTTGTTGTCTTTGTCGTCATTATCATCGTCGTCTTCGTTGTCGTCCTTCTCCTCGTTGTCCTTTTCCTCGGTTGTCATTCTCGTCGTCCACCGCCTCCTCCTCCACCGCCACCTCCTCCTCCTCCTCCGCCGCCGCCTCCTCCAGCACCGCCTCCTCCGCCACCACCTCCTCCTCCTCCTCCTCCTGCTCCACGACCTTTTCCCCATCTTCCTCCTCCTTCTTGTTCACTTTGTCGTCATTATCATCGTCGCCTTCATCGTCGTCCTTCTCCTCGGTCGTCATTCTCGTCGTCCACCGCCTCCTCATCCTCCGCCTCCTCCTCCTGCGCCTCCTCCTCCTGCGCCTCCTCCTCCTGCGCCTCCTCCTCCGCCGCCGCCTCCTCCGCCGCCGCCTCCTCCGCCGCCGCCTCCTGCTCCACGACCTTTTCCCCGTTCTCCTCCTCCTTCTTGTTGTCTTTGTCTTCATTATCATCGTCGTCTTCATCGTCGTCCTTCTCCTTGGTCGTCATTCTTGTCATCCACCGCCGCCTTCTCCTCCGCCGCCTCCTCCTCCGCCGCCTCCTCCTCCGCCGCCTCCTCCTCCGCCGCCTCCTCCTCCTCCTCCTCTTGCTTCTACTGCTCCACAACCTTTTTCCTGTCCTCCTCCTCCTTCTTGTTGTCTTTGTCGTCATTATCATCGTCGTCTTCGTCGTCGTCCTTCTCCTCGTTGTCCTTTTCCTCGGTTGTCATTCTCGTCGTCCAGCGCCTCCTCCTCCACCGCTGCCTCCTCCGCCTCCACCGCTGCCTCCTCCGCCTCCTCCACCGCTGCCACCGCCTCCTCCTCCGCCGCCGCCTCCTCCAGCACCGCCTCCTCCGCCACCACCTCCTCCTCCTCCTTCTCCTGCTCCAGGACATTTTCCCCATCCTCCTCCTCCTTCTGTTCTCTTTGTCATCATTATCATTGTCGTCTTCATCGTCATCCTTCTCCTCGGTCGTCATTCTCGTCCTCCACCGCCTCCTCCTCCTCCGCCACCTCAACCACCACATACTCCTCCTCCACCGCCTCCTCCTCCAGCCCCTCCTCCTCCAGCCCCTCCTCCTCCACCGCCTCCTCCTCCTCCCCCTGCACCGCCGCCTCCTCCTCCCCCTGCACCGCCTCCGCCACCTCCTCCAGCGCCGCCTCCTCCTCCTCCTTCTCCTGCTCCACGACCTTTTCCCCGTCCCCCTCCTCCTTCTTGTTGTCTTTGTCGTCATTATCATCGTCGTCTTCGTCGTCGTCCTTCTCCTCGTTGTCCTTTTCCTCGGTTCTCACATTCTCGTCGTCCACCGCGTCCTCCTCCACCGCCGCCTCCTCCTCCTCCACCGCCTCCTCCTCCTCCACTGCCGCCGCCTCCTCCACCGCCGCCGCCGCATCCTCCGCCGCCGCCTCCTGCTCCACGACCTTTTCCCCGTCCTCCTCCTACTTCTTGTTGTCTTTGTCGTCATTATCATCGTCGTCTTCGTCGTTGTCCTTCTCCTCGTTGTCCTTTTCCTCAGTTGTCATTCTCGTCGTCCACCGCCTCCTCCTCCACCGCCACCTCCTCCTCCACCGCCACCTCCTCCTCCTCCACCGCTGCCTCCTCCTCCACTGCCACCACCGCCTCCTCCTCCTCCTGCTCCACGACCATTTCCACATCCTCCTCCTCCTCCTTGTTCTCTTTGTCGTCATTATCATCGTCGTCTTCATCGTCGTCCTTCTCCTCGGTCGTCATTCTCGTCCTCCACCGCCTCCTCCTCCTCCGCCTCCTCCTCCTCCG